>NC_092012.1:30521977-30539477 GCF_042242105.1 Pempheris klunzingeri | reverse complement strand
CATGTGTCAGAGTGGATTGATCATGACACAAACAGATGTATGTTGGTGGAAAACATATCGGTGTCCGTGTGGAAAGGGCCTATCCTGATCATTAAAGAGATGAAAATAAACATCTTGCTCTGATTAACTGCGGCTGTCCCGGCGGACTTGTCAGCCGCGCCGCCGACACGCCACACCGAGGCTGTACATATGTGTGTACAGATTTCGCTTTTACATAAATGTGTTCCTGTTTAGAAACTGGTGAGCCATGCTGCAGTTGTAAACCGTGAGTGTGTGTCAGCCTGTAGGCCAATCTAGCGGGCCGCCCATCTCATTTTTGTTAGGTGTCTAAATGGGGATCTAGAGTGAATAATAGAAAATGTGGTGGGTTTTGGTTTAGTGAAAAAGAAAAAAAAAAGAAACTTTCCTCATTGCTACCATATTCTCCCGAAACATCATCTCTCTCTTTATCTATTGCACTCTCTCTTTCTCAAATATCCACACACACACACACGCGCACTTATAGCCTCACTCTCTCAGAGCCTATTTAGAATGGAATGCTCCTGGAGTCTCACATTTCACTAAAGAAGCAGAAAAAGAGGGGGAGAGTGAGCGACATCGAAATTGAGGAAAAAAAGGGGGGGGAAAAAGAAGCGGAGCCTCATTTTTAGTGCATGAGTTTGTCGTGTGCATGTGTGTGTTTGCGTGAAAGTGTGTGTCATTTTAGCATTGTTTTAAAAATTGAACTGCCATAGTGCGCTAGTGTGCTGCTGAATGTCATTACGGGACAGGCATCTGGAGGACTAATGAAGTCAGCTCTTTGATTCACTGAGTGTCACACGGGGGTAAGACTTGATTGGCAGAGGGTATGGCACATTGTGCATGTGCGTGGGTCTGTGTGTGTGCCAGTGAGACACCCTTTCTTCTTCATTGTCTCGACCGTCTCGGAGGCGACCCGGTTTCAGAGCCCTGTGAGAAAAAGACTGTGTCAAATAGAGAGACTGGCCGTGTAGTAAACAATCCAGCACACACTCCTGGGATTACCACTGTCTCTTTGTCTGCTCATGTAGAGGGCCTGGAACACATTTGCCCTGACTTTTAGCGAGAAAAACAAAGTCGAAATTGGCTGCGTCGAGTCCTGCGAACGCCCCTTGAAATGGGTCTTGTATACTGATAAGTTTATCTGAAGTCTTCAGTTCTGCAACACCAGCCTTCCTAATGAGGCACCTCTCCTCTCTTATGTTGAAATGATAGCCTCAGAGAAGATTTTCTGAGTGCGCACCATGTGAGCATCGATCAGCCCAGACTTGTAAAACAGCTTCCACAATCCAATTTTCTACCTTGCTGTATTCATTTCAAATTGCCTCACTGATGCCATCTTGGGTCAAGCTTGGTTGGAAGGAAAACAAGCACCTGTGAGTCAAAGCTGTGCACTCACTCAATCAAACATCTTGTACTTTGGAATTTCTGTAGATTTGCTTTTAGATTTTTTTTGTGCCAGTCGTGGTGCTCACTGCTCATGCAAAGTAAATGTAAAAAAAAAACAACAACAACTCATCCCTTTTGTATGAAACTGTTTTTTTTACCAGGAAAGCCAGACCAGACCCCTGCCAGGAACACAGGAAATGTTTTATGATAAATAGTAAATGGAATAACGGCGATCATATCATACTATGCCCCAATGAAGTTGGGGAAAGGCTTGGTTGCACAATCGTAACCTTGGTAGATTTCAGAAGGAACAGTCAAATGATGGTTTGCTGCTGATAGCAGCATCATATCAGAAAATACTAATTAGGTAATATCTGTCTCTAAGATGTTTGCATCCAACCCCCATACAGTAAAGACAAATGCATGTTCCCTTTTTGATTTGCTCACAGTAACTAAAAAAGATACAATAATCCTCACTGTTAACAGCTTTCACTGGAATCACTTTCGTCCAATGAAATATTTGCTATGAAAACTGTTGACAGTGTGTTTTGTGGATTTCACAAACAAATCCCCGCTCAATTTTATCAGGGTCAAGGCAAACGGGGTATGTCAATGGCTAAACTGAGCAAATTCTTTTCTTTCTTACCTAAATTCTTAATTCAATACTTAACTTTGTACCAACACATCTTTTACCAGCCTCAGGAGGGCAAGAAAAGTGACGAATGGCCTTGTCATCTCATTGTTCCGGCCCTGACACAGGCCACCATAGCATGCTCAGGGGCCCTCAGGTGCTGCTGGGCTCAGTGTCAAGACTCAGCTGCTACAAGTCCCAACACAGCCCTGACACAGCCATGCCACAACACAGACCCTAAGGTGATCTGTCTCTCTGTCTCTGTGCTTCCACATGCACACAGACTTCTAAAGCTTTAACTTGAATCATCATCCCCCAGCAGCAAGGTAGACAAGGGGTGGATTATGGAGAGGCGAAATAAAACACTCTTAAAGTGCAAATTCAGCAACTGTGACTCCAATTTATGTAATCAAAAATATCTGTACCAACTCTAAAGTAAATGTATGACGTTTAATTGAAAGAAAATAGTATGTATTTAATCAAATTTATTCTACTCTGTCTAACCCTCCAAACCACAACCTGGTTCAGTGACATGCTCTCATGTTCACAAGCTCCCCCTCATCGTTGGTTTAGTGCTACGTACTGGCTGGGATTACACAACTGATAGTACAGTCTTTCTAGACTACGTGCTTCCATGGTAATGACATGTTCATACTATGTACGGACAACTCTACCCTGCATGCACATGCCCCAACAAAGTACAGTTAAGGGAAATGATTTACAACCGTTGTCTTATGGCTAATATATAAATTGGACATTACTGGCCATTGGACTTGACTCCAGGAAATCAGGTAGATCCTGATACATGTTGAAATATGATCATCAAAATAATACTTTTTCACCTGCAGAAAAAGTCCTTTGAAAAGTCAAAAGATGACTTTTTAAAGCAAACCACCCTTTAGTTTTATCTTACTTTGAACCAAAAATGTCAGTCTCATGCTGGTTGAAAAATTAGGGGATCACCAATTAAGATTTTTCCTCAGGGAACCATGAATGTCTGCGCCTAACTTTTAAGTTGTTGTTTAGATAAGTGTCAGATAAGTCAGATGACCATTACAGTAATTAATAGGTATCCTCTGAAGAACATTAATGTCTGGACCAAATCTAATGTCAATAGCCCATGAATCCATTAATCCATTAGTTAAAAGCTACGTAACTGAAAACCAAAAAAGTAGTGTCCAACCTTATGGGTAGAAGATCACTGAAGTCAGTAGGCTTCATCCTCTGGAGACCTTGAATGTGTGTAGAAATGACATTCCGCACATGGCAGTCCATTCAGTAGTTGTTGGGATATCTCATTGTGGACCACAGTGGACTGACCAACATTTCCAGCCACAGTCAAAGCCATCCTGCTAGCACACTGTTATTCAGGCTCACTACAGGAGTTATGAGCCAATATATCCCACATTCATTCGTCCCACCAATTCATTCATCTGCTCTGGGACCTGGTCAGTACTGATGTTCAGCCCAGATTATTTGGTCATGTGAGGGCTTTACAGATCCAACCTTAAATCTCCAGATCAGCTCGCAGACTCATTTGGACTACCCCAAGAATTTCAAATATATTCGATATTTTGAATTTAAAATCAAGGGGAAGTCCTGGATCAGCTGACAGTCTTGCCACGCAACAGTGAACATCGTGGCCCTTTTGGCTAGCATACTACTGTTTCTCACCTCCAGTTGAAGAACAGACACCCAGACTCATTAAGCCTCCTGCTTTTGTTTTGTCTCACTGCAAAGCATTACTGAAGACAGTCCCTCCATGTCACTCGCCATTTTGTTTACATCCTCTTCCCCATGAAGTGGTCCATTTGTCCCTCCAGCACGATACTCTTTATAATATCCTCTAGTGTGTGATGCATCATTATTTCCAAATCTTGTAGTGTGTGCATGTTTGACATTAAAGAGAAAAAACATCTGTGAAATTTCTCTACATGTGTGTGATGCAACCCAATTTCAAAATCAGTCATGACTTTAAAACTCCTAGCACTGTGAGTCCTGCACTTTGAATGCCCACTATCCACCCTGACTGCCTCCCTACATAGTCTGTGTGGTAAAATAATGTAACACTTCATGTGCTGGAAAAAACGTTGACTTTCACTAGACATAATTCAGGCAGCAATGGCATTTCCATGGCATTTCCTCCAAAACGTATTTGCTTACATGAGTGTATTATGTGAGTCTCTGAGGTATAGGATGTCCAAAATGAGTGAAAAATGAGAGCTATAACAATATACACATGCACAAGCTGTGGGCATCATTTACTGTTAATAAATATCAATATTAGCCTAAAATGTATGCCAACAACAGCACCAATTGGTTTGTTGTGTAGCATAGAGACGGTTTTTACAAATAAAAACGAATTCCCGGCTAGCGTCTACTTTTGGCTAAAAGTGGGTGATGTTCTGTGTTGTAGGTCAGAGCTAGAAGCAGCAGATCAAAGATGAACAGAGGCGGGGGGGTAGATGTAGTGGTGTGTTTGTTTGGACCAGAGTTTGAGGAAAAGTGGAAAGTCCAGTGGTGGTTAATTGGTGTGTTTAGGTTTGAGGTCATGAGGGTGGCAACAGGAACACACCGCTCAGCCCTGAGCGGCAGATGGATATAGAGCCACCACAGAGATGCTGCTCAATTTAATCACAACTAAACACTATGAAGACACGCACAGACCCTTTCTTCTTCTTTTCCTCTCTGACTCTCCCCTCTTCCTCGGCCCTGCTCCCCCCTCTCTGAGCTCTCCCAATGCCCAAAGCCCAGGGGAGGTCACAATGTGTCACTGCAGCTAAGGCTTGCAGCTGAACTTGCTGGTAAGCCCCCACCTTTCAGCACCACCTCCTACCTCTGGAAATACCCTGGTGAATACCTTGGTGGCTTGCATGCCCTGAGGGATTCAAGATCAAGCGGGAGCAGAGATGATCATGAAATGAGGATTTTTTTTCCCCTTAGAAACATTTTTGAAACCTTTGGGTTCATTCTTATTCTTCTTAAATTCTGTATCGATGATCCAGCTGAACACAAAGCTGTCTCTGATGTCCAGCTGGTTTGTTGGCTGAAGCACCGCTGTCTAAATACTTACACATGACTGTGCATTTTTTATCCTTTTCTTGTATTATTATGTGCCAAACTAGAGTTGTTCTACTGAGAAGTTTTGCCAAAAATGTCAAGCTGATTTGTAAAGATCCCATTTGTGGTTTTTTCAATGTCCTCCACCTCATAGATACAATGCTATTTATGTACAAGAGTCTATGGGAGGGCCTTGGGCTATGTTCACAAGAACAGCGGGGTTCATGACACCAAAAGGATATTATCATGTACATCTAGCAGCGTACTAACGGCAGAATTCATTAAATAAACCCTGAATACTCTACATATGAAACATTGTTCAGTTTTACTCTCTTGGTCTCTTGCTTTATCTCTCAGCTTTATCAAAGACAGCAGAGGGGTTATGTCCTTTGGTGGTATGACTCAAAAATAGACACTACAATGTACTGTCATTGCTTTTTTATGTGAAATCCATGTGTCACAAACCGGACGCCATACCGCCTTACATCATACGTACACCTAAGTCATTTCATCCTCATTTTCCAGTCATCAGTCTCACGTAAACGGATAGCCGTCATTTTACAATCGGTGTGCAGCTGTCTACACCAGTGACTTGTACTTTACTTTTACTTTACATGCTGCCTGTTTTCAGACCTTCAGAGTTGCTGCCCACATCTCGGATTTGTTCAGTGATTAGGTCAGTAGGTCAGCTGTTGTGCCGCTTGACAATTGCTTCCCCATGTTGGAAAGAGAGTTGACCAGTCAGGGTAGATTATTCAGAAATGTGGGTGAGATCCACGCAGCTGGACAGGTGGTTGTAAATTAAATAAACATATTTCTTCAATTGTCTTAAAAAATGCAAAAAGTTACAGAAGGGATGCAAAGTGAACTATGCAGGCCATTTCTCTGCGATTGTTACAGAAACAGTTTCAATCCTGCATTGTTGACATCCAGTCTTTTTCCTCACTTTCACTGCCAAATAGCTGAGTTTACTGCCCCCATTTGTCGATGGAATACTTTGAAACTGTTGGCAGGAATGATTATTGAATTGCCTAAAATGCTCATTCTCACACAGGAGAAAAAATCTGGTCCAAGCACAAAAGGTGGTCAAATACTGCATGGAGCACCTTTCAAGGTCAATAATAATATTGTTTTGATTGAAGCTTTTGATAGCTCACACTTTCTGGTTATTTTTAGTGTTTAAATTTGACTATGCTAATGCCAAAAAAGTCACAAAAAAAGTATCCACCCTGGATAATCAGGTATAGGTAATGAATCGGTGGATTAGGTCTATAAAACATATGTAATTAAACAACATCATATCAGAGGTAAATGGCCCTGAACAAGAACCCATGAAAGTCCAACCATGTGTGTCACATAAGGTTCACTCAACCTCTGTTCCCTCTAGTGACACCCATGCCCCAGTTTGATGTAATGACACTGGCAAATCTTATGAAAGGTGCTGCTCCCCAATTAAATTATTCCCTTTGTGATTCGCTTTGTGACAGGATCTCTAACCAGCTGCCTGCTACAGTATGTGTGTGAGTGTGTGTGTCTGCTAATTTAGTTTTCAATGAGATCACATGGCTGTCAGAAGCGGGGACAGAGCTGAATGTAACGCTTCCCCCTGTGGACAGGGATGGATGTGCCATATGTACTTTTGATACCATCAATCCACAGAAGCACAGGGGATGACATGTTCACTGGCCTGTTGTGTATGACAGTTGTATTTGTATCTGTTGTGTCTATTGTTGTAACAATGTCAATGCTGCCCTCTTGGTCAGGTCTCTCTTGGAAAGGGGACTTTAAGGATATAATATATAATACCTTGTAAGCGCTTCTAGATTATGGTGCAGTGTATAATTTGGCAGCGCAGGAATTTGGTAAAAAGCAGCTAATATGTGGCAGCTTTTTCCATTTTTTGTTTCCTCAAGTTCAGCACTGGCCAACAACGTGAATTTCAAAGATCACCAAATTGCGTACAACCTCTATGCAGATTGACGTCTCCTCGAACAAGCAAACCCACTGATAGCAGTAATTCCATTTTAGCTTGGTGGGGAATGTGTGCACTGGATTCGTGAAATTAGCTGTTCTAAGTATGATGCTCTGATGTCTTAACAGGTCCAAATGTTTGGAAATAACGCAATATCCAATCCAAAAGGGACCTGAGGAGGTTGACCATAGCAGAATTAAATATGTAAGCATTTTATGATCTGCTGCTCCTGTCGGCAGGATGACATCATTTGTCTGTGCCTGTTGCAAGCATTTTGGGGAATATAGTAGCCGTGTTTCCTGTCTTACCACGCATCAGCTGAGAGGATATCAATTTCATCTTTGTGAGCCCAGAATATAAAAGTAGTCACTGGATGACAGATAAATTGATAAGGTGGTGTATTCATATATGATCTTGCATCATATGCAGCTTTAAATTGTGCATGAATCCCCTCTTCATTCCTCTCCCGCATTAGCTGCCTGAACAGAGGCTGGATACGTGGAAGGAGAAGGTAGCAGATGTCCCCGTGTGAGTCATTGTGCCCATGAGTTGCTATGAGCTTTCTCAGGAAGTATTTTTGCTAATGTGGATGAGAATCTGAGTGTGTTTGTCAGGGTGTGTAAGAAAGCTGGGGTGGAGTTCACAGGTCAAGCAGGGATGAAGGCTCTAGTCACAGCACTTACACACTCCCCTGTTCTCAGTCTGACTCACATTTCCACTCATTGTATCTGGTTAGCTTCTGTCATCTGCCCACACAACCAACTGATGTTGAAAGCAGAGAGCATTACAACAGGACTGAATAGTCCTGACGGTACCTGTGAAACTGCTCAGAGGCCGCTCATGTCGGAGAGGTCAGAGGTCAGGGTCAGGCTTGGCTACACAGCAGCAGGCCTGGAGCTGGTGGTGTCTTTGCTCAGGGACACTTAGACAAGGTAGATCCTCACATGAAGGTTGTGTCCTACTTACATAACACTATTACACCATTGCAGGGGTACTTCTGCAGTTGCTAGGAGGTTACATGGAAAAAGAATGCAGTAGCCAATTAATTTTGACAGAAAATATGATTTAATGAAGAAAAATATACATGCGTGTTGAGTCTGCTGTGACACCTGAACTATGCCGTGATTGAGAGTGTGTGAAATCTAGTGAACATGTGAGGTAGGCTCAGGCTCAGGCTCTGCCTCTCCAAGTGGTAGCTGTAAGAATACAGGCTTAACCAAACCAACCCAACAATTCAATTGAAGAAAGAAATGAATGTAACAAAATTCATTTTTATATAATTGATAGTGTGAAAAAGCGTCCAGTTTAAAATCAATCAATCAAACACATATGTTTCACGCATGACAGGTGAGTTCCTCTAACAGGATTGTGGGGATACGGTAGATCAAGATAATACTTTACTAAAAGTTATTATCAGAAAATTAAGAACTGGTTCCATCTTTGACCCTTTGTTTTTTGTCACCAAGTAGTATCGGCACTACATGTGCTCCCAAGAAGATGTAATAATCCATCTTTGGCTGCTAGAATGACTTTCTGGTTGCACTTCGAAGTTTCATTCGCATCTGTAGCCTCTGAAGGTTCGTGGAGTGTTTGGCTCTTTTGCCCTGCCTGCTGTGTGTGTAACTTCCCTGTTGCTGCTCCTGCTAGCCTGATTCACAAATAGCAGATTTATAAAGAGAAGAATACTTTGCCCACTGCACTCAAAGGCTGAACGGTATGACAGGACAGTTGATAATGGTAGCATCTTGATTTGATAGTGCAGGGGGACTTTTAAAAGATAGTTTTTCTGATCCAGCTATTATTAACAAATGTGTGATGTATGTTTTAATATTCACTATTAACTGCGCCATCAGACTTGTATTGTCAGTATATTGAATATAACACATACTGTATATTCGGGGCTGAATATGCGTGATAATGTTTGTCCATATTCACTATGTGGCTGTAAACAGGTTGGACAACAGCACAATGAGGAAAATGTCACTGTTAACATGTTAGGTACACGTTTTGGTTCAAGGTCTTTTGTACCTGAGAGTATTTCCACCATAGGACTGTAGAATGTGAGAAAACAGAGTGAAATTTGTTACTTATGCTGATGTAAGTGACACATTTGTGGTATTGTTGTTGCCTGTCAGTATTTCACAGAAATGGCAAATGAATAAACTCTTGTGTTTGCCCTGAAACCTTTATTGGGTGGTTTTATAGGTTGGCTAAATGGGGCAACACTATGAATGTCGACCCAGCTTAGTACAAACATTAATGCTCATAAGTATGGATGGCTGGGACACCTGGTGGGTCGGGGGTGGGGGGTGGGTCCAGCACAGCTTCCAGTTGCGCCTCATCATCATCACCCTAAGACCCCCTCCCTCCCCCCACATACCCCGCACATTCCTTAGACATGAAATATTGTCATTACACATTCCTTAGTTACAACTGACTTCCAACTACAACTTTAAGCTTGGTCTAAAAGCTGCAGCTGACACCCACTTCATGTCCTTTTCTTCTCATATAAGGTGATTCGACTTCTGAACACATTTTTCTTTGGGGCAATCTGACATTTGTAATAGGCCACTGCTGAAGATGATAAGTGTGGGTGCTTGATGAATATGATAGCTTATCATTAACTTCCATGAGGGGTAAAAATAGGAATGCCGAGGACTGGAAAGGAGATCTCTGAATCAGTCCAACAGATTTTTCCTGTTCTGTTTGTGTGCCAAACCTGTGGCTCAAGAGCTTGCTTTAGAGAGCTTGTAGTCCACCGTCCTTTTCTTCATGGCTCCTTGGCCGGTGAATATGTCTCTGTGTCCCCCGTCCCCCTGCTGAGAGATTCCAGAGGCTCCTCTTTTGGCCTCTCAGGGCTCCTGGGTCACTCGTTTGTCATCATGACCTCCGACCTCTGTAGGCCAGTGTGCCGGGAGGAATGTCGGAGATGTTTACCTTCACTGAGACTGATGGTGTCCAGGTGGCTCTTTCTCTCTCCTTCTTTTTTTCCTTGCTTTTTTCAATCATGTTTTTTTTCTTAAGCCAAGCATCTTGAGAGCAGCACCACTCTGCTGCAGCCGGCCAGCGTGGTGAATAATGCAGAGGTAAAGTGAGAGTACAGCCCATCCTGCTGTTGGTGTGCTAATACAATTCCTATTAGTACCTGTGCCGACCAACACAAGTGTCCTACCTGGGTCTTTAGTTTCAGCTTTAGCGCATTTGTGGACGGACTCTTTACATTTGTGTCAGAAAGTATCTGGATTGTTTTGAATGGAAAGTAATGAGATAGAGCTATTGATTGGCCCTCTGTCTGGGTGCAGTCAGAGAACACACTCATCTAAAGCTCCACTTCCCAGAGTTTGTTAGCCACCAGACAGACAGCGAGCCGAGCGGCATGGCTAGACAGAGAGGGCATTCAGTAATAGGTAATGGACCCCCACTCCCTGCTCCCTCCTCCCTCCACTCCAACATGGTGCCATCTATCACTCTTGCACCGGACCTTCCCAGTGGCTCCTTGCTGGGTCCTCATCTACTGGAAACTCTTGGAAAGTTTCCTGCCCTCCCCTGCCCCCAGCCCCCTCAGCCCCTCTAAAGAGCCCATTAAACAGTGTTGTAATGCAAACAGTAAGTCCGAAGAGAGCGAGGGCCAGGTGTCGGATGCGGAGGGGATGAGCTTCTAATGCAGCCATTACGAGTGGCGGAGAGGGTGGGTGGATTATCATAAAAGCATCTCCCCTCCCTCTAATGTGGACATGTCTGATCAATACCAGACTCCTGGGAGGGGATGGAGGGATGGACAGATGAAGGATGAGAGGAAAGGGAGCAGCTTTATTCATCTATCTACTGGCTGAACGCTCTGTCGCCACACCAGGGGATGGCAGCCATGGGTGGAGAGGTTACAAAATGTGAGGAGTGGTCAGAATGACTTTTTTTTTTTAATTAAACATTTTACCAACATTGCTGCAAAACTTGAATTAAATTGAATTTTTTGTCACTGGAGCAATGAATTAAAGTGATAAAAGCAAAATCTCTAATTCATGGAAAAACTGATTAATTTGGTGACACACACTTCAATTAATAAATGCTTTATAACACACAGTAATGTAGATGTAAGCAGATATAACTATATTTTAGGGATTTATTGGCGATTTAACAATAATCACTAATAATAAACAATTATATTCATATTAATCATATTATATTCATGTTATCATGTTTCTCTTAGGAAGTTTCCATAGGTGGAGTATTACCAATTAAATATTACAATTAATTTAATATATATATATATATATATATATATATATATATATATATATATATATATATATTAATTTAATGTCCTTAATAGGACAATGTTACAGTTGCATTTATTATAGTATATATTGTTAGTTTTAGTCAGCATAAACTAAGGACACTTTGGCATTAGACTCTACGGGTTAACAGTTGCCACGTCACTGTCAGTCACGTCCTTTAATAAATCCACTTGTTGTTCCCAGACAGTATGGTGGTGGTTAGTACAGTCACCTCACAACAAGAGGGTTCAAGGTTTGAACCAAAATCTTCTTCAGCCCCCCGATGATCTTCTAGAGATAACAGATGGATTCCCAAATGAAAAAAGCGACAGTATTACATTATAACTGTGTTAACGTTGCTCACCTTTTCATAAATGCTGGCTGTTCTGTAAGTTTTACTTTAATTATTGCCCCTTGTCTAATTTTCAGTGGGATTATAGATGAATTTAGTCCATAAATCAGTTAACTGATAACGTAAGCATTTTACAGGCAACATTACAGGCAGACACATAACATTACTGAATGCAACATGCTGCTTATTAGTGTAACCAAATGAGCTGAAGAAGAAGGGATATGGTTGGGGTGGTGCAGGATAACATTTCACTGATTAGGCGCTACATGTATCATTCCACAGAAGCATGTTGGTCACTGAATAAGATGAATACAGTAACTACCAGTTCTTGTGTTTGGTGATTTTTATGTTTAAAACAATTAAATAATTCAATGGTAATTATGAAGAACCTCTTCTGGCATTTTTATGTCTAAAACACAAAAAAGTGACAGATTAATCAATAAGCCTAATGAAAACAGATGCTAGTGGCAGCCCTATTTTGTATCACTTCTTCAGCTACATATAGTTCCCCCATAAAGTATTAATCTTTTTTTTTAATTAATGTTTGTGATACCATGTAGTGCAGTAAAACCTCATGAGCACCGTTTGAAATTAAGTGTTACCTGTCATTACTCTCCATTGAAGGAGATGTAGATTGTGTGTGTGTGTGTGTGTGTGTGTGTGTGTAAGGGGACAGCTCTGCTGAGCTGTTTTTGTTCATGCTAATGCCTTTACCTGCAGGTGTGTCCAGCGTGTCCTTCGGAGGGATGTCTTCACACCGTTTCAGTGGCAGACAGGCAGCTGGTTCCCATCAGCCCCCCTCACATGGGCCAGACGTCTGCTCTAGACTCAAAAACTCAGATGAGCCATGTTGGACTACATCCTCATCACAGAGGACCATAAATGTGATTCTCACACTGGGTGAAAAGTAGCGTTAATTGGTGACTCGTATGTTTAATGGCCTCACTGGAAGTACGTCTGACAGATAGATGGCAGCTGCAGTTGAAGTGGGCAGGCAGTATGGTCTGCGGTTTCCAACAGGTTCAATAAATGTACAACAGTAGATTAGAAGTATTTCCTATTGAACTTCCCACAGATGATCAATCCCACATTGTGTGGAAAGGATGCTTGAGCACTGCTGTGGTCATTTTTCCAGCCACTACTGTAATTATGTAACTGGTGTTTATCATTAAAAGGCTAAGAAATGCAAGCTAGCTAGTTAACTTGCTCACTATTTAGGTTTCACTCAATACAAGCTTGTTAACGCAAGTGACTTCAAATCCAGCCTTCAGGCATAACCACACTCATGTGTGTGTCATGTGGTGCACTGGAGGCCTTTTCCTGCTAAGCCAGCTGTTGGTGTGCAGGCTCCCTGCACACATGAACGGGAGTCATTTTATTGTATGGATCCTCTACACTTTTTGTTATTGGACCAACTAGATCAAATTCTGATAATAAATAGGATTTCATGGATGATGCTCAGGAAAATGTATACACTTTTTTAAGGCCACTCCTTTTACAACGATTGCGTGTGGGGGAAAAAGCTTTTTTGGCCAGTGTGCGTCACGTGATGAACGCAGAAGTTTCAGTATCCCGTGCAGCCACTACAGCAAAGCGTCACAGCCCAGCTTCTGTGGACTGGTAGTGGACACGTTGACTGTCAAGTGACTTCTGTGGAGTGAAGCGCAGGAACACCAGCGGTGAATGCTGAAAAGATAGAGACAAATAAGAATCTTGCATTTCAGATGTAATCAGTAAGCTGACATCCACAAACAGTGTTTTGCGTCTCTGTTCATCGCTTGGCTTTATGCATTAGCTTGGTCCCATCAGTATCACTCCCATTTATTTTTACCTCTATGTCCTCTACCCTTTGCTCACTAACTAAAGAGAGAAGAATATACTCATAGTAAGCACTAATATCCTGTGGTCTTCTTTTAACATTTGAAGTGCACTCAGTGGCCAGCTCTGCTTTCACTAATGTTGTTTTATATAAAACCAATCTCTATGAAAGCCCTGTGCCTCCCACCCACATGAGCAGTCCTGACCTCCCCTCATGCAGCATGGTGAAAGCGCTCGCCTCACTTTTTTCTTGTCACACCATTTTCCATCTCCTTCGCACATAATCACACACACACTGTTGCGTGACTACATTATATACTGAGTATCCACATGGGCGAGAGTAAGCAAATGAGTCCTATAATGCTCCAATATACGACTGTGATTTCCATGCTGCCAAAAGTCTTGTCACACAGACCAAAATCTTTCACCAGCTTAGATCCCACTCCCCTCATTTTATAGCAGCTGTCTGGGTCTTTCTGTTCTTTGTGTGTTTTACAGTGAGCCAGCGAGAGTGTCTGTATTGAATAATGGCACGGAGTGGCAGGTAAACCTCGGGCCATTTGGCGTGGTGGCTGGAGTCTGGTACGGACAGTTCGCAGGGAACGGGGAGGTAACAGCTCTCCTTTTGGCCTTTTTACTGTCAGCTAAAGTGAGGAAAGGCAGGCCAACACTTGGACGACGCACATGGCATGTATGCACACACAGACACACACGCACAGACACACACAGAACACGTAACACACCTTCCCTTGTCCGTGGCTGTGTTGGGGCAGGTTCCCCATGATACAGCAGTCAGCGAAGACAGATGATAGCCAGTACAGCTTAAAACAATGCAAACCGAGGCTGAGCTTCTACAGAGTTCTTCACTGAGTCACATTGTCACCAGTACTTTTACAGCTTTGACTAACTATTAATTTTTCCTGATGATACCCAGTTTCATGTGTCATGTCATGTGTTTGATGTCATCAGTTAACCTCCTCCCACACACAAATACAACTTAGGCCAGGCAAGGTGTATAAAAAGGGAAATTAGTCGATTAATTGACTTGTTGAGTGTCAAAGCTTTAATCAGCAATGCATTTGTTAATTTAATTTAAGCTTCTCTACTGTAAGGATTGGCTGCTTATCTTTGTTCTGTACCGTTATATATTTAATATGTTAAGTTTTAGACTGCTGGTTGGACAACACAAGACATTTAACCATGTCCCTTTGGGCTTTTTCTCTTTTTTGACATTTAATAGACCAACATTTATTAAATAATCAATAAAATAGTAAAAATATTAATGAAATAAAAATAACTCAGCATTTTGATCATCATGGGACGGTAAAACAAGAACAGTGACATGAAAGCCATGACATATTTCCAAGTGGCTCCTTAAATCATTCATATCACATGTAGTTAACACTTAAAATAATAAGAAATAAAGGCCCGATCAGTCACATGTATCATTAAACCAATAATGACTGGCTGCAAGTGTACACACTAGTAGTATTTTCCCCGGCTTCATCAAATAAAGCCGGTGTAAAGGAGTGTGTTATGCTCTTCCAAAGTTGCTCATCTGCTAAAGTACTCAAGCCCCTTTTGCTCTTCCCTGCAGGAAGGCTAATGACAGACATGTAAGTAGGCAGCGTGACCCGTTCTGCTGCACATGGAGTTTATTTGCTGTGGTTTTAGCTGCAGCTTCTACGCTCAGCCCCCGGGGCACAAATACGTCTGCGGTGCTCCAGCCCAGGGAGCAGCAATCTGACAAGCAGTGCAGACCTAATCCAGGCCAGGTCTGGGGCTGTGTTTGGTATGCATCCCCTAGGTATGGAATAAATACAAGGCCGGTAAGCAGATCTGCTTGCCTGGACGGCCGCGGGGGAGTGGAGGGCTTTCCAACCTTGCGTTACATGCCTTGACGGGATGTCTCTTATCCATATATGTAACCTCATAACATTTTGGGCTTTTCACGAATAAGAACAGCTTTGATCTCCTGTGGAAAGTAATGCAGTTTTAATGTCCAACTTCAAGGGCCATTAGCTGCATTTTTATCAGTTAGCAAGGCTGCTTGGCAAATTTTTGAATGTCAAGTCAGGGGGTGTTGCTAGCCTAAAGGTTAGAGAGGAGGCTTTGTGATTGGAGGGCTGTCAGGTTGAGTTCCTCGCTAGGAGAATGTGGGTGGGGAAAGTGGATGAGTAATACTCTACCCTCCCTACAGCACTTTAGTTGAGTTACCTTTGAGCAAGGCACCGAACCCTTCAGTGGGTAAAAGTAGAAAAATGAGATTATACGAGAAGTTGTTAAACGATACGAATGTGGTACAGTGAACTGCTGGGAAAGGCAGAGCGATCCATTGATGCATAGAAAAAAAGAAGGAAAGTCCGTGTTGCACTTTCTCTGTACTGAGCATTTAAAGTGTGTCTGGAGCTGGTGGCATCCCCCCCCCCATCACCCCTCCGCTCCCACCCTCCCTTCCTCCTTTAACTTGCCACAGGTAGAGGAGACCAGGTGTACCTGTTTAAACTTGCTGTGTAATTTGTGGATTAGCAGCTGCCTCTAATGGCAAAAACCATCAGAGCTTTCCCTCCACCACAGAGGGGAGAGAGGGGGAGGAAGAAAAAAGACGCAGAAGCAGAAAACCAAAGGATAAGGGGTGGAAACCATCACCATAGCCCTTTTTGATTGATCTTAAAGGAGCAATTCAGCTTAGTGGCAACCCCTTTTTCACCCTATCAACATTTCAGTAGTGTCAACGCTTTAAAAGCTCTTCTCTAAATGTATTTGTGTCTTTTCACAGTTACCAGTTTTGAACTTGGAACATTTAAGTTTGTGGTTGTAAACTCAGACTTTAAATGATTAGTTGATCAACAGATTTTAAGAATCGGATATTTGTTTGCTTTGCTGCTATTCTTAGTCTAATGTTTTAAACGGTATGTCAGACCAAAAAAAGCTAACTGAAGCCACCTTGAGCTGTCAAACCCACAATGAGCATTTCTGTTTTTTCAAACAAAGATAAAAGCAAATAACGGATAATGAAAATAATCATTAGTTGCAGCCCTACTCTGACTTTTCTTAAAGCTCCCTTATATCTGATATGAATGCCTCATGTCAGTCACAGTCTATATTGTCATGCCAAATTGTCAATGCACTGTATTTTTATTCTTAACCCTCACAAGTCCAGCTACACAATCATAAAACCATGTTGAGTTGTCTGGTGATGTGAACCTCTCCCGTCTGTACTCTGCATCATAACGGATAGAAACGTGACGTAACTCCCTTTGCCTTTAAGTAATGATTTAATAGGACACAGAATGTCATGAAAAAAATTACCATTACCATTTCTATCTGTTGATATGACCCTCCTCACTGCCTGCTCTGTCACACAAGGTCTTTGTGATTTGCACCAAAAACGATACCTGAGTTTCAAATACCAATATTTGAGCAGTCCTTTTTTATTCCAACTACAAAATGATTCCCTTCAAATTCGAAAGAGGCTTTCAAAGTTTTCAAACGTTATCCAAGTTCTCAAATACTCGTATTTCCTAAATACATAAATTATTGTAAAATTGACAAACTTTTAATTCAACTCTGGAACCATCTAATGAAAGAAGCGAACAAAGTTTCAAATCTGACCAGATATTCAGTGTCAGCTTTCCATTCTTTAAAGTTTTCAATCCTCTGTGCTATGGACATTGTGGTCAGTAACACAAAAGTGTTCAGGTTTGATACCCAACCTGAGGAACATCTATTCCTAAGGATAGCACAGGTTTAGTTTTTGTCATGTGTGAAGTCCCCCTCCTCCCGAGAAACGCTCAACACAGACACTGACACATTCCTGACGGCACAAGGCATAACTTGTTATGGAGGCTGTTCACAGGGCTGTGTTAAGGTGAATCCAGACACACACACTGGGCTGTGTGCACCAAGAGGGACAGCGTTGATTTAGGGCATTACTCAGACGGAGAGAGAGAGAGGGGAAAAGAGGGAGAGTCTCCCCTGACTGC